>NC_138772.1:54771068-54798568 GCF_965119305.1 Pelophylax lessonae | reverse complement strand
GTCCGATGCGCAGCTTCCGGGCTGATGAATGCAAATTTTCCTCCAGTATTTTTTGATAACATACTGCATTCATCTTGCCATCGATTCTGACCAAATTTCCTGTGCCTTTGTAGCTCCCACATCCCCAAAACATCAGCGATCCACCTCCGTGCTTCACAGTAGGAATGGTGTACCTTTCATCATAGGCCTTGTTGATTCCTCTCCAAAATGTAGCATTCATGGTTGTGGCCAAAAAGCTAAATTTTGGTCTCATCACTCCAAATGACTTTGTGGCAGAAGGTTTGAGGCTTGTCTCTGTGCTTGGCATATTGTAAGCAGGATACTTTGTGGCATTTGTGTAATGGCTTTCTTCTGGTGGCACGACCATGCAGCCCAAATTTTTTGTATAATGTGAAAGATGATGTCACGCAGAGTAAATAGATACCCAACATGTCACGCTTTAAAATTGTGCACACTCATGGAATGACGCCAAACTTCGGTACATAAACATCAACATAGGCAACGCTTTAAAATTATTTACAGGTTACCTGCTTAGACTTACAGTGGAGGTCTTGGGCTAGAATTGTTGCTCTTGCTCCAACATTCACGGCGATATTTCACATGTATGGATTGAATGCCGTTTACATATTTGGTCGCGATGTACGCATGCGTTCGCTTCTGCGTGCGAGCACGCGGGGATGGGGGCACTTTACTTTTTTTTTTTTTTTTGGCACTTTCCCTTTAATTTTTTTTTTTTTACGATCACTTTTATTCCTATTACAAGGAATGTAAACATACTTTTGTAATAGGAATAGTGCTCGACAGGTCCTCTTTGTGGAGAGATCTGGGGTCAATGGGACTTCGCATCTCTCCTACAAGCTGGAAAGCCTGAAACCCAAAAAAAAAAATCTGGGCTATCCAGCCAAGATCTGGGCAGTATTGACAACTGCCAGGCCGGGCGTGACGTCATCACTTTGCACCCGGGCCTCTGAGAGTCAGAGACTGCATGGGACCATCTGGTCATCGGCAGTCTCTATGGTGTACTTCCACCGGCGGCCGATTCCTTCTCCGGTTGGCCGATCGTACGGGTGAACCGGTAGAAGCACGGGAGGGCAGCGGGAGGTGGGGGATGTCCCCTCTCGCCACCTGTAAGAACGATAAAGCGGCCGTTCTCATGCTGCAGGGAATCGTTGGCTAAAAAGCATGATCTCTGAATGCTGCCTGCAGCTGCACCCATCATTCAGATACCCCAACTTACAGCCCAGGACGTCATACGACGTACTGCAGTATGAAAGTGGTAACACCGCTTTAATGATCAAATAGCGCTTTTCAACTGCATGGACCCGAACGGTATGGCTTTCAAAAACAGTACAACCTTGATTGTGGTTCCAATGGCACTTTTCCACTGCAAGTACCGGCTCGGCTCTACTCGGCCCTGCTTGGCCCAGTTTGCTTTTCCACTGCATGGTACCGCATGGTACGGTGTTGGAACAGTTCAGTACGGTACGGTTTGCTTTTCCACTAAAGTAGTACTAAAGTTAAGTGGGTGGGATAACAACGGGGTGGGTGGGATTCTCTGACCAATCAGTGGCTAGTAGTGACTGCATGCAAAGGATTGTGGGATATGGTACCGGGTATGGTACCTCTTGGAACCACAATCGAGTAGGTACTGTTTTTGGAAAAGCGCTGCCGTACCGTGCCGTACCGTTCCTACACAATACCATGCGGTACCATGCAGTGGAAAAGCACAAAAGCGAGCCGAACCGTTCGGTTCCATACAGTGGAAAAGCGCCACAAGAGGTACCATACCCGGTACCATATCCCACAATCCTTTGCATGCAGTCACTACTAGCCACTGATTGGTCAGAGAATCCCACCCACCCCGTTGTTATCCCACCCACTTAACTTTAGTACTACTTTAGTGGAAAAGCAAACCATACCGTACCGTACCGAACCGTTCCAACACCGTACCATGCGGTACCAGCAGTGGAAAAGCAAACCGGGCCAAGCCGGTACTTGCAGTGGAAAAGTGCCAAAAGATTTACAAATAGGATACTGTTGCTATATATTATGACATGTAAGGAATTTATTTAAGGTTATTTAAAAAAGATACTAAGAAGTCTTTTATACTAAGGATTTTTATACGTTATAAATAATGCATACAAAACAGTTATAAAAGCAATGTTAAACCAAACACCATTACAGTGTCTGCTTTAACAGCATACGGCGTCAGACCTGCCAGCAGATGAGCAGACACTTCATTCTTTCTATTTGCTGAGATTGGCATCCACAAGGCAGCTGCAGAGGCAGAAGATGGCAGAGCGGGGCACAAAGGATGAGACTGGCAGGAGCGGAGCTGCCAGTTCATTAAAGCTTCACCCCGGCAGACTTGCAGGCAGATGGTGGGGCCAGAAGCACTGCAGGGCAGGTCGTGGTTTGCTCCAGCTGACAGCCACAAACAAAGCACCAGTCTGCGAATCTGGCATCAAAGAGCGCGACCGTATCACGAGAAGGTCAGGAAATAGGGCGCCGAGCCTCCCAGAATGCCTGGAAAGTAAAAAAAAAACCCAAACGATATCTTGGTGATTGACACAAGCAGCCTTCCCAATTTAAAGGAGCAGGGACCCTAAAAGATGACCCTCCCTAAAGCCCCATTTACATTTGCGAGTAGCAGGAACTCACGTTCCCACTTGTGTTTTTTTTTGCACATTTTCACACGTTAACGCGTGTTGTGCATAGGGCAACACAGCATGACAAACACCCCTGAGACGCTCCTGTACCTTTTTCTTGAGCGGAACGTGGCATGTTTTTTAACCGCGCTTTTTGGTGCTTTTGCAGTGCATTTGTCCCACGACAAAACATGTGTCCGCTACCCACGCTTGGGGTACCATTAACATCTAATGGCGATGCAAGAGCGTTCCAAAATGCATAGCAAAGCACACATCTTTTGTGCGGTTTACCATGCGATTTGAAACGCGGAGATGTGAACAGGGGCTAAAGTTGAAGAGGTTTGGATAACTTTCACAAGTATGCAAAATGAGCTGTCAAGCTGGACTTTCTATGTGATTAAGCTTTTTAGGATTATTCTACCATGTTTAAAAACAAGGGGGCTGCCATTGTTGAGCACTTTCTGAACATGCCAATTGCCTGGCTGTTATGCTACTACTCTGATTTCATTGCTACTGACCTGAAAAAAAAAAAGCAGATCAGGAAAATTAGGAGTCCTGATTTGAAAACATCATTGAAGCTAAGGAAGTCATCATGAGAGCCATGCAGCTGGCATTTTCTCAAGGAGGGTTTAGCAGTGGTAGCCCCCATGCTTCTTTCGTGTTCCTTTAAAACCCACTCTTCTCTATGGGGCTGTTGGATAGAAACTGACTGCTTGTCTGTTTCCATCCGATTCGATGGATGCCCATCCGTCTTTTTTTAGCAGACCGGATCGGAGATGCTGGCTGACATCTGCAGCTCCATAGAGAGCTATGGATGGTCCATTAACTTGACTACAACTGATGTTAAAGTGGTTGTAAAGCATTGGTTGTTGTTGTTTTCTTTTTTTTTTTTTTTTTTAGGACCTGCAAGGTAAAGGCATAATGTGCTAGTATGCATCGCATACTAGCACATTATGTAAAACTTACCTGAAAACGAAAACCCTCCAGCTGGAGGCAGCATCCATCTTCACCTGGTCTTCCTCCTGGGTCCGGATTCTGGCTGTGTGACAGGTCAGAGCCGCGATGATGTCACTCCCGCGCACGAGCGCGGGAGTCGTCATTCACGGCACAGGTATTTAAAGGGCGCATGCGCCGAGAACGTCATTGGCTGCCTGTAATGTAAATATCTCCTAAACGGTGTACGTTTTAGGAGATATTTATAGTACCTATAGGTAAGCCTAATTATAGGCTTACCTATAGGTACAAATTATGTACAAGAGTTTACTTCCTCCTTAAACTCACTGGCCTGTAATTGCCAGCTTCTACCTTGCTGCCCTTCTTGTGACTAGGTACAATATTAGCTGTCCACCAGTCATGGGGGAACTTATCCTGTTAGAAGAGATTGATTAAAGTATGCATCGCATACTAGCTCATTATGAAATATTTCCATTAGAACGAAGCCCTCGCAGCAGAGCCTGCACACTGCTGACATCTTCCCCTGTGCTTTTTCTGGGTTCACGGGCTCTGGCGCTATGACTGGTAAGAGCCACGATGACCTCACTCCTGTGAAAGCGCGCGGGAGCCTCTGTTCACGGCACAGAGCTCTGAAGGAACGGCACGGGCGGCTGTTCATTTAGAGCACATGCACCAGTGATGTCACTGGCTGGATGCAATGTAAATATCTCCTAAACGGTGCACATTTATGAGCTATTTACAGTACTTTGATAAGGATTACCTATAGGTACAAGTTACAGAGGGAGCTTTACTGCATCTAAGTTTTACCTGAGCCAGGTTCTCTGCTACTTATGTCTCCAGAAATCCTAAAAATGAACCGCCATTACTGACTTCGCTCACCGAGCTCCATCTATTAGTAAAATGTGGGTAAAAAGACTCTTAACAAGAAACTGAGGCCTTCCCTCCTAACATGCACCATGACTCTCACCTCCTCGCACTATTTTTTTGTAGAATGGAACACAGCATACTTCTGTCAGATAAACATAGCATTTCCTGTCATAGCACTGTAAATGATGTCAGTGAATTCCTCTCATAGCTTACAGAAATAGGTCTGGAATTAGGATTGTAAAGGTATTTATAGCTCTGGCCGAAAAGTAAACCTTTAGCACAGGTACATCGGTTCTGATTAAACCCATGTGAACATGGGCACAGATAACCAGGTAGCCACCTTGCAAACCTGCATCACTGACGCCTGATGACAGAAGGCCCAGTAAGAACTAAGCGACCAAGTAGAATGCGCTCTAACAGGGAAAGGAGGAGCCTGACCCTTAATGGAATAAGCCTAAATAACTGTCTGTCTGATCTATCTGGAAATGGTCGCAGCAGAAGCAGCCAACCCTTTTCGAGGTCCATCCGTGAGGACAAATACGGAGTCTGATGTCCTAAAAGACTCCGTAGCTGCCAGGTACACCCCGATTGCCCGGTTTCTTTAGGATACTGAGGCCTGGGACACAGGGAAGGCAACACGATGTCTTCATTCAAATGAAAATCAGAGATGACCTTTGGAAGGAACGATGAACATGGACGAAGAACCACCTTATCCCTGTGAACCATCAGGTAAGGTGAACGACAAGACAGCGCCGCCAGCACAGACACCCTGCGCGCAGAAGTAATAGCCACCAAAAAGGCCACCTTCTGAGACAACGTAAGCAGGGGAACCTCCCAAATGTTTTCAAAAGGAGGCTTCTGGAGAACTGACAACACGAAATTGAGATCCCACAAGGCGGCAATGGAAACCGCACTGGAGGAGCCAAGTGTCAAACTCCCTGGATAAAGGTACGCACCAAGGAATGTGTGGCCAATGGACGTGGAAAGAAAACGGCCAAGGCCGAAATCTGGCCCTTGATACTACTCCAGGCCAGGCGCTGCTCAATCCCCCTGCTGGAGGAAAGCCAAGATCCGAGCCACCGAAAAGGAACGGGGGTGAACCCTAAGATACTAACATCACACAATGTACGTCTTACAAGTGCGATGGTGAATCTTCCTAGAGGTAGATTTTCTAGCCTTTAGGTGAGTAGGAATCACCAATTCAGACAAACCTCTATCCTTCAGCACCTGGCTTTCAACAGTCGGAGACTCTGCTTGCAACAGCAGATTGTCCAGGTACCCCAGTACTGCGATCACCCACTGGCGCAACAATGCTAGCACCGGGGCCAACACTTTTGTGAAGACCCGAGGAGCAGAGGCGAGAACAAAGGGTAACGTCATAAACTGATAATGCTCCTCCCCATGGCAAAGCGGAGGAAGCGCTGGTGGCCGGCACATATTGGGATGTGAAGGTAGGCGTCCTTGATGTCAATGGAAGCGAGAAAATTCCCCTGGTGTAGGGACGCCACTACCGTGCGAATAGACTCCATTCGGAACTTCTGTACCCGCACAAAGCAGTTTAGCGCCTTTAGGTCCAGAATTGGACGTACCATGCCTTCCTTCCTGGGAACTGTAAACAGGTTTGAGTAAAAACCTTGAAATTGTTCCGATGTTGGAACCGGAATAATCACCGTTTGAAGTAACAAGTCTTGCACTGCCCCAAAGAGATCCCTTAAGCGATCTGGGGACAACCGCAGGTTGTAAAGGAAGAAGGATCTTTCTGGAGGATCAGAACGAAAATCAACCTTGTAGCCAAAGCGAATGAATTTGTGGAACATTTGTCCTGCATCAGGGAGGTCCATGGATCTAGAAACCAACAAATACTTTCCCCCACCCCAGACACGGATGAGGGCGCCCCTTCGTGCAGAGGAAGCCTTGTGCGCAGGTCTGGCAGAACCCACTCGTGGCTTGCTTGCCTAGGTCCTCCTAGAACCCCCAGTGGAGGCCCTGAAAGGCTTAGAACCCATATCTTAAGACCCTGAGGGACGAAAAGGCCTCTTGTGAGCCGAAAAGAAAGGTCCTCGTCTGCGATGGGGCACCTTACCCTTGGAAGCCTGTGGAAGAGGAGTACTCTTTCCCCCTGTGAGACCTTTGATGATGATATCCAAGGAAGCTCCAAACAGGCGATCCCCCACAAATGGAAGATCGCATAAGGCCTTTTTAGAAGCCTGGTCCGCAGACCAGCATTTCAACAAGATAATACGCCCCAGGACCACTGCTGAGACAGACAGTTTAGAAATCAAGGGAGCTGCATCCAAAGAGGCGTCACAGACAAACTTTAGCCCTTGGACTAACTTATCCACCAGCTCTGCAAAGGCAGGAGGGGGGGGGGGTGTTCCCCTTCCAGGTCCAAGAATAGAAGTTTTGCCCACTCCGTCATAGCTTGCGACACCAGGGCAATAGTAAATACCGGCCTAAGTGCCAAACCACCCACAGTGAACATATGGCAGGTCAAGGCCTCTGACCGCCTATCAGCTGGATCTGTAAAGACCGGGGACTTTTCAGCCAGAATTACGATGGCTGTATTCAACCTGGAAACCTGGGAGTCCACTACAGGAGGAACCGTCCATTTTTAAAGTAGGGAATTATCATAAGGGTACCGCATTGCAAAACGCTTAGGAATTGCAAAAGTGCGTTTTGGACACCTCCACTGTTTTGTGTCAATATTGTAAAAAAAAAGGGAAAGGGGGGAACACCTTCGCCGCCTTGGAGGACCTGTAGGTGCCAAAGGTGACCCGCGCCTCCAATGCTGCATCATTCGCATCCTCCATCTTTAAGGTTTCCCGCACTGATACAATCAGCGCATCCACTAGCGCCTTTTCATGCACAGCTAGAGGAGTAGTGAGGAATCATCCTCACTATCTGAGCACACAGGGTGTGGCCAAATCAGATTCAGGATCTGGTGAGACAGATGAAGGTGGGGGACGCTTTTTGCTAGCCCGTTTTCCCAGGACCAAATCTAACTTGGACACCAAGGGCTCTAGAACTGCTGTCAGTGCAGTCAGTTGTTGGGACCCGGAGGGCCCAGCAGCCTCTGAGAGGGTGGATCAGGTGGTGAAATATGCTCCAGGGACTCCATTAATGGAGAGGGGAACCCACACAAAAAAGTGTACCACACTGCAAGCGACACCCCACCGTGCTGGTGGCACCACAAGGCCCAGCACAGAGCACTATCGCTGCTACAGCAGAGAGAGGGAGAGAGAACCCCTTAAAAACTCACCACCACCGATCAGGCACTTGTAGCACAATGCGGCGATCAGGAAGAGAAAAATCTAGGGATCAGCACTAGAGGCCGAGGAGGGGCTCCCACCGCCGAATCACCGCCCAACCGGCTTCAAAAACATGGAAAGGAGCGGGTTCTGTCTGGGATGGAGTGAAGCTCGGGGGGGGGACAAACTATCCTAGAGAGGGGCCCACACCCACCCTAAAACCTTTCAGGGGTAGAGGGGGGGGGGGGGGGACAGCTACTTACCATACCAGGAACAGGATGGGCACCACTCTAGACAGACCACAGTTCCACTGTTATGTGGGTGCTGTTGGCCAGGAGGAATACTGCAACTTAGGCCGAAGCCAGGGCGTATGCGCCCACGCAAGACGTTTAACTCGCAGGCCAGCCCCTGTCCAGTGGGGCTATGTCACGGCCGACCTAGGGCGGAGCTGTGGTATGCACGCGCTCACTGACCAGACTGGGGGAACCCTCTGGATCTAGATTATTCAGTTCGTCGCCCAGTCCGGCAATTGATGGTCAACAGGAACAAAACAAAAAAATAGTTCCATTTAAAAAGAAAAAAAAAAAGAATTGCCAGGACCAGAGATCCCGGCAAGGGACTAGATCCTTACTCCTGACTAGGCAAACAAAAACTGAGTACTTATAGCAGAGAGTGGGGGTATACCCCCCCCCGGGACTGCCCCATAGGCGTAGTAAAGTCCTTTCCTGCCTAGTGTACTACTCCTGTAGGGGGCAACATAACCCACGTAAACAAGAAGATGAGGAGCTGTGTCCGTCAATGAATGAAATAGAAACGGCCACACACCACAGAGGCCAGGAGCGGGCCAAGGGGATCATTTTTCTTAGCAACTCAAACCAAACTTTTTTCAATTAACGGTGGGTGGACTAAGCAGGGAATGGTTAGACATTTATGATGGTCACAATAGGCCGGACTGTTTTTAGACACTGCTGCCCTTGGAAGCCCAAGTTTAGGCACAATGTATGCAGCTGCTGCATTCCAACTAAAATGAATAAGGCTGCCTGCACAGGGATGCGCAGAACCAACTCATACAGGTAAACATGGCCTTTTGCAGAGGTGTTCGCTGTAGTATGCCCATGTTGAACGAGGCCTTAAGCCTAGTACACATGGACCAAATAGTGGGCGACATTGGCCAGTTCAATAAAAACCGAGTGACATTCGGTCCCTGTGTACGGCAGCCGATTCGACAGAAGCTGGCCGGCTTCTGTCAGGAGAGCATGCTGGAAAACCAGCATCAGCAGACCAGAGTGTTCCCCCTGTCAGAACACAATAGAACAGCAGAGGAGACTGCTGTACTAACTAGATTGTTAGTACTGCGGTTCCAACCAGAGCTGTCAGCTTTTTTTAGTTCAACCCAATGGTTTGAATGAAAAAAACCTAGTGGTGTGTACTAGGCTTTACATTCGGTAGGATCTGTCCCCTGTGTTGCTGTCCTCTCCTCCACTGATTTCCCACTTCCCTCCACCAGTGCAGTGGGGATTAGTAGAACCAACGGCATTGGGACAGGCTCCCAGCAAGAGTGCTCCACTATGCCTGGCCATTGCACCCAGCTCCTCCATAAACGGAAGCCGTACTACAGCTTCTGTGAATGAAACCCGATCTATGAATGGAGGACAAGCATGATTTGCAAGTCCACCCCTTTCCCATTCATAGATTATGTAGTATGGCTTCAATGAATGGAGAAGCTGGGTGCAAAGGGCAGGCATAATCAGGCACTCTTGCTGAAAGCCTGTCCCAATTGTGTTGGTTCTACTAACCCTCAGAAGATTATGGCAGTGGGAAGTGGGAGATCAGTGGAGGAGAGGACAGCAGCACAAGGGATACATCACACTTGCGGTAAGGCCTTGTTCACAGCCTGCGGCACTGACAAATTGTTTGCCAAGTTCTCACCCTGGCTTTCTACATACTTATTCCAGATCACTGACTCAATGTATTGAAGCCAGGGACAGTCAGGTGACTAGCATTATCAGAAGAAGGCAACTACCACATTATTTTCCATTGGGTACAGGTTTCCTCCAATACCGTTTGCAGTGTCACCAAAGCAATATTCACCGCTATTTACTTGCTGGTTGGATCTACTCTTTGAGGCCCATTCACACCTGTGTTTCATAGCTCAATGCTCCAAAATGTTCAACATCCAAAATCTCACAAATTACGATGGTGACTGTTCACATATGAGTACTCAGGCGCGTGTAGCTCAAAGCCTGAAGCTCCAAAAGCTACATGAGCTACTTTTGAGGCAGATTATGGCTTGGTTCATGCTGCTGCAATATGGGATCCGACTTGTGAGACCCCAAGTAGCATGACGTGTCAAATTTAATATTTCCCTATGGGGTCATCTTGACGGATATTACACAAGTCGCTCTGACTTTATAAAGGGTTCCTGCACTACTTTGGTCCAACTTGGGTGTGATTTCAGCCCTTGTACAGGCTCCTAAATAGCATCCAAATCGGATGAATTCGGAAGGAAGTCGCAGGGCAAAGTTGAACAACTTTGCCATCTCAGGAGTGTAAACTGAGCCTTAGATGGCCCCAGAGACTTCAATGGGAAAGCACAAAATAGTTTGAATCAAATTTTAAAAAGTGTTTTTTGTGCATTTTTGGGCCTGTAAGAACTCATCTCCTTAGTGCTTTCCATAGGCTAAGACAATCACACCTGTAGCTTGAAAATACACAAAAAACGCATGAAATAGGTTTCTAAAAAGGTATACACAGGCAAAAAAACACACAAAAACACCCGGAAAGCGGTCTGCTCAGGTGCAATTACAGACTTAAAGCGGAGTTCCACCCTGGAATTTTTTTTTTTTTTTTAAATACCCCCGGGTCAGGGCTAGTGCATTCCACAGTGGCTAGCCTCTGATCTGTCCCGGGTTGCACTTACCTGTTAGGACAAATACTTACCTTGAAAAAGTCTTGTCCAGCGCTGCCATCTCAGATGTGGGCAGCTTGAAGCCAGCGCGATCCTCTTCGGCGTCCTCTTCCGCCTTCTTCGGTCCCACGATGCCCTGCGCCGGCCCCGCCGTCACTTCCGGGCGCGCGCGTCATCCCTCCACAGCTTCTGGGCATGCCCAGAAGCTGTTTAGAAGGGGATGACGCGCGCGCCCCGGAACTGACGTCGGGGCCGGCGCAGGGCATCGTGGGACCGAAGAAGGCGGAAGAGGACCCCGAAGAGGATCGCGCAATGATTCCTGGGAGCGATGACGTTCAGCTCCCAGGAATCATTGCAGAGCCAGGAAGTGACAACGGGCCGTGGAAGGAGGAAGAAGGAAGTAAGGTAAGTATATTTTCTTCGCTACGAGGTAAGTAAAAAAAAAAAAAAAAATGCGATTAGCCATTTGTTTTTCAGGTGACCCGGAGCGAGAAGATGGAGGTAAGTATAAAATTAGGGTGGAACTCCACTTTAAGAAGAGATTTTCCAGTGTTGTGTGATAAGTCCCCTTAAGTCTTCGTTTTTTTTTTTACTACTAAAATAACTAACATGTCATAATTACCTGCTCTGTGCAATGGTTTTGCACTGCACAAAGCAGTGCCCCGATCCTCCTTTTCTAGGGTCCCCCGCCGGCACTCCAGACCCCTACTTTTGGAAAGCCACTTTCCCCCCTGGGGGCACACGTGCTTGCCGCCCAGCCTAAATCTATTGACACAGACCGGGCAACTTGGCACCATCCCATCATAGCATTTGATTGACAGCAGCTGGAGCCATTAGATACCGCTGCTATCAATCTGCCCAACGAGGAGGGAGAGAGCAGCAAGAGCCACTGCTCTTGTGCACATCGCTGGATCAGGTCAGGCTCAGGTAAGAATGGGGGGGGGGGGTTGAGGGCGGCTAGGGCTGAAAAACCTTGAGACTTTAGAACCACTTTAAAGCACCCACCGTGATAACAGTACAATGCAGGTAGAGGTGGTTTCACTTTAAGGCTTCCTCTGTATCCTGATAGCTGAAATCACTGTATATTCTGATATTACTGAGCACCTGGCAGACCGGATTAGTGGTGTACTATGCACACAGCAATCATTATGGTAAAAATATTTCATAGTTCCACATCAACTCTTCTGGCTTATAACAGTAATTAGCATTTCCTAAATACTATAATCTGCAAATTAACTATTAGAAATATGTGGCACAGATGCCACCTGCACCAAGGGCACTAGGTTTTAAGAGAAATGTATTTTTTGCTGTAAAGAGAAATCCACAGTAAAAACATGTAATTATTTGTATAAACCGCAACCCCCACTACCCCTACTCACAAAATGGGTCTGTTCAATGCAGTAACATAGTGGGTCTATACTTCTTACAGCTGACAGATGTGGTGTTCAACAGCCTTCTATATCAGCGTTTCTCAACCAGGGTGCCACAGAAACCTGGTGTTCCATTTGGATTCCCCTGGGCTTCAAAAATGAAACCCAGTTTGCCCTAGATCAGAGATGGATAAGAGGACTGGTGATGAGGTGATGGGGGAGCCTTTGATAAATAGGGGGGGGACTTTCATGTAAAAGGAGGCTCCTCCTAGGAGAAGTTGAGATCTCTGACGTGACAATGGGACCTTTGACAAGAAGATGGGACCTCTCATGTGAAGAGAGCACTTCTGAGGAGAATACCTCTGATATTAAAGGGGCACTTCTAAGAAGATGGAACCGCCGACATGAAGAGGGCACCTCTGAGGAGAAGATGGTGTCTCTGACGTGAAGGGGGCACCTCTAAGGGGAAGATGGTTTCTCTGACGTGAAGGGGACATGTCTGAGGAGACGATGGGAAGTGATGTGAAAGGGGGTACCTCTGAGAAGAAGATGGGACCTCTGACATGAAGGGGACACTTCTGAAGAGAAGACGTGAAGTGATAAGAAGAGGGCACCTCCGAGGAGAAAATGGGCTCTCTGATGTAAAGGGGACACCCCAAAGGAGAAGACAGGATTTCTGACGTGAAGGGGACTAGGGATGCACCGATCCGACTTTTTTGGTCCCAATCCCGATCTTTTGCTTTGTGAAATCGCCGATCCCGAGTCCGATCCGGAAGTACTGTTTTTTGAGCTTATAACAAAATAATACTTCCGGATCGGTATCGGCAGATACCTTATAACAATTGTGCATTCGAAACCTAAAATGTCATGGGTTTTGTCTTTAAGAGGTTAAACTTCCCTGCTCCGGCAGAGGTAATGAAAAGATACATTGTAATCATTGTTTACTTAACTGGGAGAGTTGAAAGGCATTTGCAGGAGGCTCTTTTTTTTTTTCTTTGACAGCTGTTCTCTGCTCCCTCACAAGCTATGTAACGAACAAAATCGGATCGGCCAGTGGATCGGTTAATTTTACCGATCCCCCGATCCAGCTATTTTGCCCGTATCGGTGCCGATATCCAATCCGAATATCGGATCGGTGCATCCCTAAAGGGGACACCCCTGAGGAGAAGACAGGATTTCTGACATGAAGGAGGCACCCCTGAGAAGACAGGATTTCTGAAATGAAGGAGGCACCCCTGAAAAGAAGATGGGACCTCTGACGTGAAGGAGGCACCCCTGAAAAGAAGATGGGACCTCTGACATGAAGGAGGCACCCCTAACATGAAGGCGGGGGTTTCTGATGTGAAGTGAATGTAACAAAGGCAGTTGTATGCATCATACCAGGCCTAGTTTTTCTCACTGATAAGTAACATTTACGTTTTTTTTACATTTTAGACTGGGATGCCTCAAGATTTTGCATATTTTTGAAGGGTGCTACAACTGAAAAAAAAGTTTGCGAAATGTCTCTCTACATCACCCAAAAGCAACACATTATATTAACTGTTTGCAATGGTAAAGAAAACTGAACTGCGAGAACTGCGAGTGTGCTACAGGAGATGGTAATAGTCTGAACATGCTGCGTTAGACTGTCGAAGATTGTAATGGCTGGAATACACCATAAGAAAAATCGCCCGAAAATTTCCGTTCAGCGAACGATCGGCCGATATTCTACTCATTAATGCCCAGCCATCAATGAACGATATCGATATTGTGAACGGAAAACACCATTTGAAAAAAATGAAAAATTCTGTCGTCTCGTTTGCGAATGAACGATATTCTATACATTGGTGTTAAGGTCGTTCATTTGAAATCTGTAGAACATCATCACGCTGAACACTGTTTCGATGGTCGGTGGTCAACGGTCGGGCGATATTCGGCCCGTGTATGTTGGCAACGTTTTCGACCAACGAACACTTTTTCATTTGTCGGTGGTCGAATGATCGGGCGATATTCTACTCGTGTATTCCGGCCATAAGCGGGTTACAGGAAATAGGGGGCTGTCACATTGTCACCATGCTACAAGACATGGTCAGAGATTGTGGACATGCTATCAGGGATGGTTAGACTGTGAGCATACTAAGGGATCGCCAGTGACCCTGAGCATGCTGCAGGAGATGGTTTGAGATGGTGAGCACAGTTGATAGTCAAAAGCCTGTGAGCATGTTACATATTAGAAATGGTCAGATTGTTGGCATGTGACAGGAGATGGTCAGAGAATGAACTGTGAGTATTCTACACGAGATGGTCAAAGACTGAGTGTGCTGCAGCTGGTCAGAGACTGTAAGCATTCTACAAGAGAGATTGTCAGCTACTGTGAGTATGTTACATGAGATGGGCATACATTGAGCATAGCAGTGCAAACTTGGCACATAGAAAACAATTGTTTTCTATGTGCCCTAGCGGTGACTGGCGTTCTTCCAGTGTTAAAAAATGCCAGTCACTGCACTTTGAGTGAAAAGGTCCTTAAGTCCCCACTGCAGACTTGTTTTTGGAAGCTGAAAATGATGGGGTTGTCATTATCTCCTTATCCTCCTCTAAAAAGGTCTTTAACCACTTTACCACCGGAGTATTTTGCTGTCTTACGTCTGGGCCACTTTTTGCGATTCGGAACTGTGCGACTTTAACTGACAATTGCGCGGTCGAGCGACGCCGTACCCAAACGAAATTTACGTCCTTTTTTTCCCACAAACAGAGCTTTCTTTTGGTGGTATTTGATCACCTGTGCGATTTTTACTTTTTGTGCTATAAACAAAAAAAGAGCGTTTATTTTGAAAAAATAACAATATTTTTAACATTTTTTTATATGAAATTCCCCCCCCCCCAAAAAAATGTAAAAATCACATTTTTTTTAAATTTTTGGCCAATTTGTGTTATGCTACCTATGTTTGGTAAAAAAAAAAAAAATCACAATAAGCGTATTTTGATTGGTTTGCGCAAAAGTTATTGCGTTTACTGACAAAGGGAAAAATTTCTGTCATTTTTGGTGTTTTTCTTTTTAACGCGTAATGGCGGCGATCTTCGATTTTTTTTTGCGGTACTGCGACATTGCGGCTGACTGACATTTTTGACACTTTTGGGATTACCAGTGACATTACTGCAGTAATCAGTGCTATATATATGCACTGTTACTGTAAAAATTACACTGGCAAGGAAGGGGTTAATTTTATTGGAAAGGGAGGGGTTAATGTATGCCTGGTGCTTACTAACGTGTGTGGGGGGAGGTGACTGAGTGACACAAGGACAGATCGAGGGTTCAACTATGCTGAACCCTGCAATCTGACCCTGCCTGTCACTTAGGAGATCCGCCCGCTTGTGTTTACACAAGCAGGCGGATCTCCACACTCGATTCCCCGACGATCGGGGAAGAGCAGCGGCCATCGCCGCTGCTCCTCCCCTGGCCCGACTCCTGCTGTGACTGAATACAGCGGGAGCGAGCCTCCGGCGGCGCGCCGCCGAGAAAGGGGAGTGTCTGGCGATGTAGGTCTACGTCGCCAGACGATAACGAACCACTTTGCCGCAGTAGGCTCAACGTGAGCAGATGGCAAGTGGTTAAACCAGGGCTTGACAAATCTCAGGCGCCAGGTCGTCGTGCCGACTAGAAATTGCATCCTTGCGCTTGGGCTTTTGTCAGCCCATTCACTGTTGTAGGGATGCACAATTTGTATTCCCCTATGCCCAAGACATGCAGTTCCCAGATAGAAGTTTTTTCCTACATTTAGCCCTCTTGCAAGCAAGCACTAGGGCTTACTTATCAGGTGGAAGCATTTGGGCAGTTCCGCTGCAAACCTGGGACCTACAAAGCGGGTGCCGCAGGGTGGAGTGGAGAAAGGGACTCTTTGGTTAAAGTTGCTTGCTTTGTGCCCTTTTTAAGGCCTAAGTATTGCTAGCAATGAGAATGGCTGCCTGCCTAAGAAATTAATTCATGAACAACTACTCAGACAGTTTCCCAGCCAGAGAAATAACGTTTACAATGACGATTCTGAGAGTGCTCTCATGAGACCCATCTCCCAGAAAGCAGATAATAAAAGACACTGCTATCTTAAGCCATGATCTCATGAAAAATAAAGTGTACAGTCATTGTGGTCAGTAACAGCAGCCAAGAAGAGTCAAAAATACAAGGTCTCATCGAGGAACGCTAAATGTTTGTACAGCATCGTGGTCATTTGTCTGATGTTTTAGAAAGTCTGAAAATCCTAACTGCCATTAATAATACATTTGGCAAATTGTTTGTGGACACCGGACTATCGCACCTTGAGCTTATTGGACATCCCATTCCAAAACCACAGCCCTCAATATGGAGTTGGTCCCCAGATTTATGGCTATTACAGCCTCTACTCTTTAATTCTTCCACAAGATTTTGGTGTGTGTCAGAGAATGTGAGCCTGTTTAGCCAAAGCACATTTGTAAGGCCAGGTACTGGTGTTGGATGAGAAGGCCTGGCTCATAATCAATTTTGATCCACCACAAAAAAGTTCAGTGGGGTTGAGGTTCAGTCTCTATGCAGGCCACTCGAGTTCCTCCACACCAAACCATGTGTTCGGTTTCAAATACTGTTTTATGCATTGTTATACCCCCTTAGACCCAGTCTGTCCTGACAGTATGGTCACCTGCTGACTTGGTAGCATCCACAGGTGGCTTAATTCTTCAATGAGGCACAAAAATTGAATACAACGCAATGTTACTTCAGCTAATTGCAGTACAGAGGCTGTGTTTCCTGCCTTTGGAAGTATAAGACAATTATTTTCCTGAACTCGATCTCTGAGAACAAGAACACGGTCTGTGGGAACATGGAAGAAGAGGGGAAGGTCTAGCTAGTACTAAACTAGCTAGCTCTAAACAGGAGGGGGGTGGGTCGACAGGGGACCAAAATCACATTATTAAAAAAAGTTTTATAGGCAAGAAACCACCACTAGCTGTTGGCTTAATATAGAAAACGGAAAACCTGATGCAGTACAAATACCCACTTGCAGGACACACAACTGGGAAAAAATGTCCTTACTTTGACGTTCAATACTGGGAATATGGGTGCAGCTAGATGCCATAACTCCACTACCCCAGTATTATTTTTTTGCCCCTCAGGCATCGGTCTTTTTGATAAAAGTGGTCTGAGGGGTGGTTCCCAGGCTTACCTGGGCGATCGTTAGCACCGGGAACTGATCAGGCGCTGGTGGTGGCAGGGCACAGGCAGGAGCAAAGGAAAGCTGGCCTCGACTCATCTCTATGGCCTCTCACTTCCGGTTTCAGTCCCATGTAAAAAAACTTGATTTTTGTCTTACCGTAAAATCCTTTTCTCTGATGTTCATTGACGGACACAGCTCCATATCTTCTTGACCCTTGGGGTTATGTTGCCCCATACAGGAGTAGGACACTAGGTGGAAAAAAAAAGTTTGACTACACCTATAGGGCAGTCCCTATACTCCCACTTCTTGCTATAGGTCTTCAGTTTTGTAACAAGCAGTGTCGGAAGAACATAAAACCCAACTCAATAAAGGGGTGGGTGTGTTGTCCGTCAATGAACATCAGAGAAAAGGATTTTACAGTAAGACAAAAATGGGTCGCAGCAGACGCAGCCAGCCCCTTATGGGGTCCATCAGTAAGGACATACAGGGAATCCAATTTTCATAACAACTCAGTCGCCAAGTACACCCTGATTGCCCGAACCACATCCAAAGAATGTAAGGCAATCTCTTTAGGGGGCTTAGGCTTTGGGCACAAGGAAGGCAACACAATGTCTTCATTTAAATGGAAACCAGAGAAGACCTTAGGAAGGAACGAATGGCAAGGACGAAGCACCACTTCATTTCCGTGAACCACCAAGTAAAGTGAACAACAAGACAAAGCTGCCAGCTCCGACACCCTACATGCAGAAGAAAAAGCCACCAAGAAGGCTACCTATGTAATTTTAAATATGTAAATACGGAACCACCTCGAAGATAGACACCATCAGACCCCAGCACCCGCATGCCAGTCCTGAAAGACGACTGTCTGCTGGACAACAGGAGCCGAATTGGAACTTGTCCCATGAGAGGAACACCCTGGGTGAGGCCAAGCCTAGAGCAGGCCCAGATAGTCCAACTAGCTGGACGGAACCAGAGCCAATACCTGGAAATTTAATTTCCAACCAAACTCCTGCAGAGTCCGCACAGTAATCTCTTGGTTGTCCATCATCCAGGTACTCCAGTACCACAATACCCCACTGGCGCAACAATGCCAACACCTGGACCAAAACTTTGTGAAGACAAGCAAGCGAAGGATGCGCGGATGACCGTCATATATC
Source organism: Pelophylax lessonae (assembly GCF_965119305.1). Classification (NCBI taxonomy): domain Eukaryota; kingdom Metazoa; phylum Chordata; class Amphibia; order Anura; family Ranidae; genus Pelophylax; species Pelophylax lessonae. Next base: position 54,780,257 of record NC_138772.1, on the reverse strand, counting down.
GGATTATGAAGGTAAGCGTCCTTCATATCAGGAGAGGCCACAAGATACCCCTGATGTAGGGATGACACTACCATACAAATGGACTCCATTCAGAACAAGCAGTTCAGAGCTTTGAGGTCCAATATTGGACGTACCTCGCTTTCCTTCCTAGGACCTGTAAACATGTTTGAATAAAACCCATGAAAAAAAACGTTCTGATTCTGAGACTGGAACAATCACCCCTCGTAGTAGCAAGTCTTGCATCGACCCGAAGAGACTTTGCAGGGGGTCTGGGGAAAAAACACGGGTAGGAAGGAAAGAACCTCTCTGGAGTGTAAGCCTGAAACTTGATCTTGTAGCTGCACCAAAGCAGCTCATGGACCCACTTGTCTTGAATCAGGGAGGTCCACGGGTCTGGAAGGACCCGCTTTCGGCTTACCAGACCAGGTCCTATTGGAACTTTCGGAGGAGGTCCTTATAGACTTAGACTGCTTAATGATATCATCCAGGGAGGATCTGAGCAGGTGATCCCCCACAAAGGGAAGATCAGATAAGGCTTCTTGGAAGTCTGGTCCGCAGACCAGCATTTCAGCCATATCCTGGGCCGAAGGACCACTGCTGTCACGGACAGCCTAGAGAGTAAGGGAGAAGCATCCAGAGAGACACAGACGAACTGCCACCCCACAAAAGGCAGGGAGAAGCTGTTCCCCCTCCAGATCCTGGCACAACAGCCCACACCGTTAAAAGTCTGGGACACCAAAGCTAGAATGAACAATGCCCTAAGGACCGAACCGGCCACAGTAAACATGTGGCTGACCAAAGTCTTGGCTCTCCTGTCAAAAGGATCTTTTAAAAACCGGAGACTCCTCCACCAGAATGAGGGTGGATTTATTCAGCCTGGAGACCTAAGAGTCCATCGCAGGTGGAACTGCCCAATTATTCAACAGAAAACTCCTCAAGGGAATCGAAATGCTTAGGCATAGTCATAGCGTTTAGGATAACTTCACTGATTCGCAACAATTTTGTCACAGTAGGCAGGAAAATGTTTGCCGCTTTAGAGGATCTGCAGGCACCAAGGGGACCAGCGCCTCTGAAGCTGCATCCTCCATGTTTAAAATTTCCGGCACCGATACAATCAGTGCATCCACCAGCGCCTTTTCATGCGCATATGCGGTAAAAGAGGAAACATCCTCGCTATCAGAGCACTTGAAGTGCGTGGACTATATACGAAGCTCACCCTGAAAACATAACAAGCAGGGGAGGCCCCCGACCTCAGTCCCGCAAGGAGATGCCAGTTAAAGGTCCACAAAAGGATCACCTATTAGACCCCACAAAAAAGCTAGAGGATCGCCCTCCATAGACGCAAACGCACAGGCAGAGTACACTCGCCCCCACACAAGAATGGCTGCTACACGGTCACTAAAAATTAAGCGCCCCCACAGCGCCACCCGGTTCAAGGGAGGCGCCAGGCTGACCAGATGGCCCAGCAGGTCGCCGTCCGCGGCCTAAATTTCAGTGGAGGCCCAGCCGCATTTGCCCGGATTCACAGTCCGGCAGATGCCCACGGGAGAGTTGGGGGTTTCAGCTAAAGTCACTAAGGCCGCCCCCCCAATGGTGGGGCCCAAAGCGGCCGCATGGCCCAGTAGGCTGCAGACTGTGACCCAGTAGGTCGCAAGCCGCGGTCTAAATTTGGCAGTGGGGGGAAAGGCGGATGCCCATAAGCAGCTCTGTCAGCTTCAGCAGCTCGGACAGCTTGTTCAGCAGCTCGGACAGCTTGGTCCGTCAGCCGCTAGTAGGCTGCAAAGTCGCGGCCTAAAATTTTGTGAGCGCCCAGCAGCCAGGACAAGAGCCCCAGCGGAGCTGACCACCAAGGGCAGCGGTCCTATAATTTTGGCCCAATCTGGCAACGTGATGCACATACCCACGGATGATAAAACATCCACTCCCCAGCTTGGTCAGCAGCTCAAACAGCTTGGTCTGTTGGTCGTGAGCAGGCTGCAAAGCCGCAGCCTAAATTTTGGGCCCCATCCGGCCACGTGAGGTACTTACCCACGACTGGTAAAAACATCTGCTCCCCTAGCCAAACAACCACCACAGGGAGCCCAGGAGACATCCCTTCCCCAGTGACTAACCCCTAGGAGGCAGGGAACCTGTTCAATCAGCAGCAACCACATCCAACCTCCCCCCCCCCCCCCACTTCTAGAGCATGTGGCAAAGCCAGCTCATACCGCACCAGGGCAGGGGGCCAAAAGACCCACAGTGACTGTTTAGACGGGCTGGGGGGGGGGGGGATGTGGGAGAACCTGGGTGTCCGACCATCCCAGGGAGGGGCCAACTTCCACCCCAAAAGACCACCATGGGAGAGGGGGGGGCACTACCTACCACACCATGGAAACTGGGTGGGAACCACTCCAGGAAGACCACCATGCAATCTTGGAATGGGGGTGCTACGGGCTAGCTGCGACTCAGGTCGTGACCAGGGCTATGTATCCTTGAAAGGCGTTTAACTCCCTGGCCAGCCCCCATCCAGTGGGGCTATGTCGCGACTGACCTAGTGCAGAGCTGAGGTTGGGTCCCGCTCGCTGGAGGTACTGGGAAGACCATAAGGATCTAAGATATTCAGTCCGCCCCCTAGTCCAGCAGTTGGATTGTAGTTCTCACAGGAACAGAAAATAATAAAAGCGGAAAAAATTCAGTTAAAAAAAGGACAAAAATGCTAGGAACAGAGATCCCAGCAAGGAACTAGGTTCTTACTCCTGAGTCCTGACTAAGCAGAAAAAAAACTGAAGACCTATAGCAGGAAGTGGGAGAATACCCCCTGGTACTGCCCTATAGGTGTAGTCAAACCTTTTTCCACCTAGTGTCGTACTCCTGTGGGGGGCAGCATAAATCCAAGGGTCAAGAAGATATGGAGCTGCGTCCGTCAATAAACGAATGAAAAAATGCCTCCCCCCATTTAAAGCATAGGATTACATTTTTTTTATTTTTTTTTACTTTTGCTTTTAAGAGTAGAGGACCTGTCATGCTGTATTGGTATCGCAAGAGATGTGGTTTATATTCCTTGTAATAGCAATAAAAGTGATACAATTTCTTTTTTTTTTTTAAACAGGGACAGTAAAAATAAAAAAAAAAAATAAAATACATTTTTAAGCTCCCTTGTCCCCCCGTACACAGTAGTGAATGCATACGGAGGTCACTCCCACATATGTAAACGTGTTTGCACCACACGTGATGTGTTGCTGCCAACGTTCGAGTGAGAACAATAATTCTAGCTCTAGACCTTCTCTGTAACTCTAAACTGGTAACCTGTAGAAATGTTTAAGTGCCGGTTCACACATATGCAATGCGAGAACCCTGCAAATCCACTGCACTTGACTCGCAGGCAGTTCACACTTCCATGTGCGAATCGCTGGGGGCGTCAATACAAAGTTAATGACACCCCCAGATCAGTTTGCATATCGCAGTGCGGACTGTCAATTTGGAAATGAATCGGATCGCATAGGTGTAAACACCCATGTGATCAGATTCTGGTGTGGACCAAAAAAAATGGTCCTGTGCGACTTTGTTCCGAATGCAATGCAAATTCAGCCATACAATCTGTATGGCTGAATTTGCACAGCAGTGCGGTGCGAATTACAAGCAATGTCGGACATTCCATACGTGTAAACCGGTACTAAATCGTTGCGCATGGAGATTTTTAAGTACCGTAGTTTAGCGCTATTCCATGAGTGTGCTCAATTTTAAAGCATGACCGGTTACGTATCTATTTACTAGGTGTAACATCATCTTTCATATTTAAAAAAAAAAAAAAAAACGGGGTATAAATTGTGTTTTGTTTTTTTTGTTAATACATTAAAATATCTGCTTAAAATATACATAATGTTTAGGGGTTCCAAGTAATTTTCTAGCAAAAAATACAGATTTTTTACTTGTAAACAAAGAATGTCAGAAAAAAGCCTGGTAGGCAAGAGAATACAGTACATAACAAAATACAAAAAAAGAGGGGCAGAGCACCATGCCTTGATAGAGTTATTCCAGCGCAAGAGTACCAGGCCCATACTGGCCATAGGGCAGACCGGGCATATTCCCGGTGGGCTGCGGCTCTCACTCATCACAAAGAAGTTCCCTTACTGTGGCCGGCTCCGCGACCAATCAGCCTTCTGCTCAGGGGGGGGGGGGGGGGGTGTGAGTCATACCCTCCTGAGCAGAAGGCTGATTTGCCGCGGAGCCAGACAAGTCAACAGTCAAATGTTCCCGCTTCTTCCCCGCCCCGGGTGCCACTCAGACCGGCATTGGCAGCAACAATGTTATTCAAATCAGGATTTCTTCTGCAAATAGCCTGGCCTGGCACTGGCAGGCATAGTACTAGTCCAGTACTATGCCTGCCAGTGCCAGGTCAGCCTATTTGCAGAATAAATCCTGAAGAAATCCTGATTTGAATAAAATTGTTGCTGCCAGTGCCAGCCTATTTGCAGAAGAAATCCTGATTTGAATTGGTCATGTCATGTGTCTGATGAGATTGGTTTCCTTAATTGTCTGATCTGATGATGTCACTGCCAGGCTATTTGCAGAAGAAATCCTTATTTTTCCTCATTTTTTGATCATGTGTCATTTCTGCTTCTTCTTTCACTGTCCAATCACAGGCTGGAGGTGGATCCAAGGCAACCGGAGTTCAGAGGAAGTGTGTTTAATGATCTTCGTTATCAGACTGAGGACATCTAGTGGCAGAAAAAAATACTGCATGGGAAACCTTGGATTGAAAGTGAATGTTGCAGCATAGGCTGGGGTTTTTTTTTTTTTTTTGCTTATTAGGCTGTTCATTTAGATCTCATTAATTTTGCCTGGCGCTCTGCTTTAAAAAGCAACACAAAGAGCAGTAGCGACAGAGGGATGAGATATTTTTGGGGTTGTGCTAGGTACAGGTGGTCATGGATCCAAGATGGGGAGGTGTGTAGGTACTCATACGTCATGTTAATTGCAATTTTTCTCTTTCCCCTCCCCCACTCCTAACAGTGATTACAGTAGGCAGGCTCACCTACTTGACCAAAGTAGTGATCTTCAATGTCCACATGGCTGCCCTGTTGCTGTGCATTATTTTGTAGTAGCACTTTAACCACTTGCTGACTGCTGTGTGTAGGAGTACATCGGAACAGAGGCTTTCCTGTGCTGGATCAAGTATCTAATATATGATCCAGCACTTCCGGGTAGGGTGAGCGACGGTTGTGCTGTCATTAGTCACAGTACAAGCTAATCAGTGGGTGCCGGCCAATGATTGACAGCCAGCCCCCCCTCTGATCGGTGAGGATAAAGACAGGACAGAGCTCAGTCAGTGTAAACAATGCAGAACTCTGTTCTATCAGTGGGAATGCACCAGTAACCAGCACATCCCTTAGTAAAAGCAGCTCACAGTACACACAAACACCAGTTAGGCACACAGTTAACCCTTTGATCACCCCTGATGTTAAGCCCTTCCCAGCCAGGGTGCATAATTTTAGCACTGATCACTGTAAAGAGTGTCACTGGTTCCCGGAAAGGGTCAAAAGTGTCAGTTAGTGTCAGACTGTCCTCCATATCATCTCTGCCCCGCTATAAGTCACTGAATACCGCCATTACTAGTACAAAAAAATAAATAAAAATTCCAGCATATATACACACCATAGTTTGTAGATGCTACCACTTTTGTGCAACGATATACACTTATCGCAATTTTTGTTTACCAAAAATATGTAGAAGAATACATATTGGCTTTAGTCCCGGTTCACACTGCCCCGCCACGACTCGCCTAAAAAGTTGTGCTCCATTCTGTGCAATGGAACCGTTCTAATCAGAGCGGCTCATGTCGCTCCGACTTAGAAAAAGGTTCCTGCACTACATGGGGGCGACTTCAGAGCGGCTTGCATTGACTTCTATTAGAGAAGTCGTTTGCAAGCCACGATGAAGTCGCGCTGCACGGGGCAGCTTCAAAGTCGGGGTGACTTTGGGTCACCCCAGTGTGAAGCGGCTCTAAATGTATGAAGAAATAAGAATGTTTTTTATTGGATATTTTTTTTTTTTTTTTTTTCTTTTTTGGATATTTATTCTATCAGCAAGTAAAAACATTTTTTTTTTTTTTTCAAAAATCAGACTTTTTTCGTTTATAATCACAAAAAATAAAAAAAACCCAATGCTGTTCAAATACTGCCAAAACAAAGCTCTATTTGTGTGGAAAAAAAAAAAAAAAAAAAAAAGGATATAAATGTAATTTGTGTACAGTGTTGCATGACCGTGCAAAATCCCCTCCTAAATAACGTCATTACTAAAATGCAACCGATAAAGGGCAATTTCCATATAGAACACTTGCATCCGGGGTCCGGTGAAGAGTCATTCTATTTTGCGGCAGCAGGAGAGACAATGGCATCCATCTCAGGCAGGAAGAGGCTGGCACGGTGCCATGCCGCTAATGTATCCAGCAATGACAGAAGGACCTTAAAGTTATTCAAACCTATGGAAATCAGTAATTGCAGCCAGAGAAATAAAATCAATCCGCTGGCCAAATTTTCTAGAGAGAAGCTGTTTAACGGTAAAGAAAAGAAAAGAAAAGAAAAAAAAGAAAGAAACAAAAATGAATTTGTGCTTAGAATCTCATTTTCAAACTCCTTTTTACATAATCCCCCTCCTGCATATTTCCAACATCACTTTCATAGATTTGGACTTGAAAAACACCGGCTGATGCTGAAAACACGCAGCGTGCGTTTTGAGGTGAGGGGATGATGGGACGAGCCCTGCTCAGCAGAATGGATGTCCATGGATTATGCCTGTGTGGCCGAATGAAGACTGGCGTGTTGGGTGGAGAGGCTTAAAGCATTTGCAGGGCCGCAGGTTATGACCACACGCTATATGTGAAAAACAGGCTCTGGCCTCCCTGGCAGGGTCAGGGTTGTATGGGGCTTAAAGTGGAACTTTAGTCAGAAAATGAAGTCCTGCTAGATCACTGCAGGCTGGCCCCTTTTGCAGGTATAGCTATGTAAAACATTAAAAAAGTCCCTATACTGTTTAAAATCCAATATTACATTGTCTCACCCTGCTCTGCACATTCTCAGTTGCTCTCCATTTTTATGCACTGCTAAATTTGTAGAGGCCGATCTGCTGATAGCCTTAAAGTGGAATTAAACCCTCCTATCCTGTACAACCAAAAAAGCTGCTTCTGTTTGATCTGCAACTGCCACAATGCTGCACATGTAATCAGTTACGACACCAGCCATTTGATGATTTGGTTGAGGACACAATCAAATCAAAAGTTTTTTTAAATTGGCAAATCGATGGGTTTAGTTCCGCTTTATGATTTATAGCTGGGGCTCTCGGCTTCAGCAAAATGGAAGCCTCTAGCAAGAAGAAACAGGAACAATGCTGGAGGCAATTTAAAGCACACACCAATTTTGGCAGCATAATTAATAATGTGGAATGTATATTTCTTGCTAAAGAACATTCTTTTATCAAGTTAGGAGTAAAGTTTCACTCTAAAGAACCCCTATCATCAACTGCTCACCAACTGTCAGCAAAAAATGCTGGAAGAGGTACAGAAAATTAAAACATATATAACAAAACACACACCTCAAAAATATTAAAAGGAACACTTTGAAAACACATCAGATCTCAAAGAGGAAAAATATCATGCTGGATATCTACCAGTGAGCGAGCCAGCCACAGGCACTGTAACAGCCACCCACAGCCCCTGTGCAAGCCAGCCACCCACCCACCACAGGGTGCCAGACAGCCAGCCAGCCACCCACCACAGGGTGCCAGACAGCCAGCCACCCACAGACAGGGTGCCAGACAGCCAGCCACCAACAGACAGGGTGCCAGACAGCCAGCCACCCACAGGCCCTGTACCAGCCAGCCACAGGCACTGTACCAGCCAGCCGCCCACAGGCCCTGTAGCAGCCAGTCACTCACAGCCCCTGTGCCAGCCACCCACCTACCATAGGGTGCCAGCCAGCCAACATAATGTGCCAGCCAGCCACCCACCACAGGGTGCCAGCCAGCCACCCACCACAGGGTGCCAGCCAACCACCCACCACAGGGTGCCAGCCAGCCAGTCGCCCACCACAGGGTGCCAGCCAGCCACCCACCACAGGGTGCCAGACAGCCACTACAGGGTGCCAGCCAGCCAGTAGCCCACCACAGGTTGCCAGCCAGCCACCCACCACAGGGTGCCAGCCACCCACCCACCACAGGGTGCCAGCAAGTCAGCCAACCAACACAGGGTGCCAGCCAGCCAACCAACACAGGGTGCCAGCCAGTCGCCCACCACAGGGTGCCAGCCAGCCACCCACCACAGGGTGCCAGCCAGCCACCCACCACAGGGTGCCAGCCAGCCAGTCACCCAACACAGGGTGCAAGCAAGTCAGCCAACCAACACAGGGTGCCAGCCACCCACCCACCACAGGGTGCCAGCCAGCCAGTCACCCACCACAGGGTTGTGTTCAGTATGTTCACATATTCAGTACCAGATTTGTGTCAAAAATTGTCTTTATATTTGAAAACTTTAAATGTACAAAATGCCTACCAAGCTCCACGGTGCCAGGCAGTGAGCGCAGGGCCCACTAGAGGATGTCGGGACCTCAGGCCACCCTCATGAAGTCTGTTTCTGATTGTTTGGTCAGAGACATTCACACCAGTGTCCTGCTGGAGGTCATTTTGTATGGCTCTGGCAGAGCTCATCCTGTTCCTCCTTGCACAAAGGAGCAGATACCGGTCCTGCTGATGGGTTAAGGACCTTCTATGGCCCTGTCCACCTCTCTTAGAGTAACTGCCTGTCTCCTGGAATCTCCTCCATGCTCTTGAGGCTGTGCTGGGAGACACAGCAAACCTTCTGGCAATGGCACGTATTGATGTGCCATCCTGGAGGAGTTGGACTGCCTGTGACACCTCTATAGGGTCCAGGTATCGCCTCATGCTACCAGTAGTGACACTGACACTAGCCAAATGCAAAACAGTCAGAACAGATGAGTGGGGGAAAAAAATATATATAAGTGGCCTCTTCCTGTAAAACCATTCCGGTTTTATAGGTTGTCTCATTTTTGCCCATCTAGTGTACCTGTTAATTTCATTAACACCAAAGTAGCTGAAACTAATTAACAACCCCCTCTGCTACTTAACTGACCAGATCAATATCCCAGGAGCATTGACTTGATGCTATACTCTGATTAAAAAGTTTTCTTTTCATTTTAA